>NC_056726.1:1706891486-1706931390 GCF_019279795.1 Protopterus annectens | reverse complement strand
TGACACACAGATATGATATGAAACCCACTGCTTAATGGTGTGGCAACACTCAGCTGTGTCACTGCCATGATCCCGCAGAGATCACTGTGCAGATGTACATATCATAGCAATGTATGTCCAGCAGTATGCCAGTACATCAGTGTGAATGTGACCTGTCACCATCATTGTCTTACAGATAATGCCACGTTCCCGGCTACCAGCCTTCAGCTGCCAGGAGGAGGGACGTGATTATACCATTGCTCCACGACAACTACGAGCTACTATTCAGCCATGTGCCACAACAAGCACAGCAGCGGGACGGCGTGTGGCAGGATATGCGCAGGAGGGTGAACAACGTGGGTGGCAACAACCGCACCTACCAGCAGATCCGCCGACACTGCACAGACCTAATACGGCACGCGAAATAGTGTGCCACCGCAATTGCCAGACAACAAGGTGGGACAGGTGGTGGTCCACCAACCCAGCACCCACTCACACACACAGAGGAGCTCCTGGCCAGTCTGGGGACACCCAGGAAACAACATTCAGAAACACTCGCTGCCATCGTGGAGGTGGGTGTCACCCAACCAACGAGCCTGGAGCTGCCTGGTAAGTCAGTCTTGCATGTGTGTATGATAACTGACGTAGGTGTGGGTGTCATAGTACACCACATAATGTACCAACACATGCCAGGTATATGGCCACACAAGCTGCATACTACAGTATGCTACGTTGTGTTTGCAGACATGTGCATAACACATGCTACCACACAGGTACATGATGTGACATGCACAGTGCTTACTGTGGCTACAGTAATGGATAATGTGTATACTGTTGTGTGCCCTATACAGGTAGTCCTGTGACAGTCATGGGTCCGTCGCAGGTGAGACTGTTGCTAGTAATAGGCATGTTACAGTGTAGAGATATTTCCCATGTGTCCAGGTATGACATGCACACCTGGGTCTGCTCCAGTCACGGTATACAGGTTGCACCACCCGACACACACACCACCCATGTACAGTAGATACAACCGTTAGTATACACCAGCATGACACCACATAACCCATTGGTGTGATATGTGCAGTCAGCTATGTATACAATGGTGGAGGTGTTCTACAATGGCTGCATGTGTAGTATGCATCGTAATGCCTTTATGCACAAAACCACATAGTGAGCTGTGATCTGGCCAGCACACAGGTGTTACCAATGTGACCTATGCCCCTGCATTGTGTGCACACATTGTGACATGGCACATGACATGTCCCATGCATGTGGTGTTCTGTCTGCAACAATGTCACACCATGACATGACCTACGCACGACATAGCAGACATCCACAATGCCTGCATAGATTTCGGGATTGTGTCACCTGAGACCAGTATGCGTGTATGTCACATGGGCCACCACAGGGATGTGTACACGATGCCCACCACACACAATTGTCCATGACCCAGTCAAACATGGCCATGGGTGATACCCACAGGCATGTTGCCACACAGTACATCTGCAGTGGGTAGTCACCGTTGCACCCTGTCCACACATAGTGCAATCATAGCTGTTGTGGACCCCCTGTACATCTGATGTGGTACACCAGACAAATGAAATGCCTGTCTGCAGCCACTGGATGTGCCACCAATGTCTACCATATACGTGCTGTGGAACAGCATGACTGTGTTGCACACATGGCAATGCAATGCGTCCATGTTACGCATCGCACAGAAACATACCTGTGTCTTGCTGCCATGCAGTGGCACAGTGCCCATACTCCCCACTGTACAGCTATGTACACAGCTCACACCAACCACACCTGCACAGACATCCTTGTTACACATGCATTCTATCTGTAGCCTGTACACATAACACTGCACTGTGCGTCCAGTTTGATGTGGTGCATGTGGTGGGACACCATTGTCACATGTCCACATGTTATCGCACATGTTGCGGTACATGACAAAGGGGCGCCAGCCATGTGTACTGTTAACCGCCTGTGGCCACAGGTGGATCACGGTGATGCATGCAAACTACCATGAATGTGTGTACTGCATGCCTACTGAAATGACACCTGCTTGATGTGGTGTGCACCCCAGGGCAGTATGCATACTACCACTATTAATGTCTGGCCTGCATTCACTGAGCTGTGGTGTGGGAATGCTGCATGCCATCTGCAATATCACATGCATGATGTGTCTGCATGTGTGTGTGTCTGTGTGTGTTTTCAGCGTGTGTGTCTCTCCGCATGTGTGTGTGTGTGTGTGTGTGTGTGTGTGTGTGTGTGTGTGTGTGTGTGTGTGTGTGTTGTGTGTGTTTTTTTCTTGTGTGTAATGTATCTTACAGTATGTCTTTGTATTCACAGGTGCTGTAGGTGCGTTCCCTCCTGCGGTCCATCTGATGCTAGTGTCCCCACAGATACTAGCGGTGATGACCATATGCATGAGGCACAGGCAGGGTCGTCACGGGCAGAATCTGTGCCATTGATTAACATCCCACCTATGTCCCCTTCATCTCCGCACGGTTCAGATGCCGACACATACCACATCACCGTTGCCCATAGAGGAAGGACAGTCAGCGTCTGTTGGCATTGAGCAGGAATGTGTGGTGGCTACAAAAGGTGCAGGTACACACCATGTTGCCAGTGTAATGACTGGTGATGTGCCACACAGGCATGTGGCTGGTGCTGCTCGTGGAGGAGCTCTGGTAGACATGCACCTGCTACAGGGTGCAGCAGCTGGTATCACCGGGCGCATGTTCCAGACTGTAATGGCGGCACAGGCACGTGCTGAGCAGAACCAAGAAGGGCAGAGGCTGCAGAGGGCTGCAATCCGTTCCTAAATGAGAACATCCAGTCATTGGCGAATGCTCAACAGCAGCTTGCCGATGTTCTGGATAGGAGATTAGGTGAGATGGTTGGAATCCTCGACCGAGGCATGTCAATCCGGCGTGAGCTGTCTGTGCTGGAACACCTGGTAGGGGTGAGGCGTGGGACACGTGGCCGAAGGCCAGGAACACCACCTAGTGCAGGTGGAGGTGTGCGTGCCACGTCTCATGCACACTCACACAGTGTTGGTAGCAGCAGCAGTGCAGCTGGTGCTACCCCAACCCCACCAGGACTCAGCAGGCCCCGTGGACGTGGCCCTTGCCAGTCCCAGTGTGGACCCGGTTCCAGCGGACATGTGTCATGGAGTGGCCACTCCATACCTCCCCCCGGTAGTGCCCGTGCGACCCCAGGCAGGCACGAGTCACGCGGACACAGTGAGCCGTACAACCTGCACTGTACAGTCTGGGGCTGCCAAGTATACCCCGTGTAGGCATCACAGATGGCTGAACTGTGTACACACATACCCACACACAGCAGACACAACTGTAGGGCTCCACCACATCCACATGCATTCTGCACAGTCATGTCCAGTAAATGCACCGGCCCTTACACACACACATGATGTCATCCATTGGTACAGCCTATGCCCCTGGCACACATATCACCCTGTGCATATGATGAAGCACTGTCATCCACACCATCGGTGCACGGTTATGCAAACATATTCTGATGCACAGGGTGGACAAGATAGTGAGAGGTGTATGTGATACCTGTGTCCGCATAGTGCGTGATGTGTATGTTGCAGTGGTTGTGTATGACAGGTGACAGGTGCGTATGTGGCGTGGGTTGTGTACTGACATCATGCAGCAGACATACCATGTAGTGCAGGTGCAGCATACATTGATCTGTGTCCCGGTATGCGTGTGGTTACATGTGTAGCACCATGTTGGTTCTGTTAACCTGTATGCCAAATATGGTGTACTTGCATGTGCCTACTGGGAGCACTGTTATCAGCCCCCCGTGTAGCTGTGGGTTACCCACGGGCACATCTGGCAATATCAGCATACCACAGGTACCGCAACCTGCATGGACCCCTACATAGGTACATAGGCATAGGTACATACCGGGCTATGTGCCCTGGCATGTGTAAGCCTAGCCAGAGTGTGTGTGGCTTTCACCACCCCTTAGGATGAGGATACTACATCCATCGGTCCGCTGTCCCTCTGTCCAGCAGTGACACAGAGATGATGCCTGGCACATACCTACGATCACACACCCCACGTCAGGATTACTCTTGGACAAAGTCAGTCGGGGGCTCTGCTTCACATGGACTGTGAATCTTTTCCATGTTGTAGGGGTCTCGGGGGATGACCCTGTCCCCCAGCACTCCTATTCATGTCCATGTTGAGGTTTCTGTCAGTTGCTTCTGTGCCCGTGTTTGTTTGGAGCCTAGGAGGTGGAACATGTCCATGTCACCCAGGTCGGACATGGCCGTGTATGTCAGGCACGGGTCACCACAGAGCAGACGGGCTGAGAAGGTATACAGCGAGTCCCCTCGGTCGGCCAGCTGTGACATATGTCTCAGCACCTTTATCCCTGTGTTGTGGAAGTTTGAGGTCCTTCCGAGTGCTGCAGGTGTCAGGTTAGGTACATTCCAAATGTGGCTTATCGCAATCATTGGTCTGATGTGTGAAGAGTACAGGGGTACAATGACCTCCCTGATGTGGATGCGACTCCCTTCATGACCAGGTGGGCACAGTGGAATGTCTTCCCAACCACATTGGCAATGTGAGTGTCGAGAGAGGTTACCGACAGGTTTGGTACCCATGTCCTGATCCGTCCACCATGTTTGATGGATTACCACCTATATGGTAAGTCGGGTGAGCATGTCTTTCCCAAAGGGTAGGTCTATACCTTCCCTGGCATGTAGCATCAGGCCATGGCTCTGGCACCAGTTATCCATTTCTATGAGACCCCAGGTGGATGTCCGTCCCCCATGGGGTGTTGAGTATGGTGGCCGGTGTGCAGTCATCTGCATGCCTTGTCTGCCACAATACCCCTATGTTTGCATGCACATTGGAAAGCTGAATGCCGAACAGGAGGGGGCCCAGGACTGAGCTCCGTGGGCCACCACTTGGGACCAGCTTGGAGTCTGACATGGCACCAGGAACACAAACCCTGTGGGGTTTGACCTCCATCCAGTTGGCAAACCATCGTGTGACATATGTCTCCACATCTACGCTGGTGATCCTTTCTATGATACCCACGTGGAGTGTGGTTTGAACGCTCCCGACAGGTCATGGTAGTCTGTGCAAACCGACGTACCCCCATCAATGGCCTTAGTGACTCCTCCAAACAGGTCGACCAGGTTTGGGAGGCAGGATCTGCCCTTGACTAAGCCGATGTGGGTATTTTCCCGGTATTGGCTGTACACCAATGTCTTTAATTATGGGCTCCAGTATGGACCTCCCCACAGCTTTGCAGACAAGGCTTGTCAAGCTGATAGGGCAGGGATGTCTAGAGTCCACAAGAGCACTACCCTGGTGTAGTGGGACCACAGTTGCCGTATGCCATCCATCGGGGACGTAGCCCGTAGTAAGGCTAAGATGAAACAGCAGCCTTATGTGCAGGGTGAGGGCCTCAATGAGGTTGTGTAGCACACAGCCGGGGACAGCATCTGGTCCCATTGATGCTGTGTTCACTGCTTAACAGATATCAGCTCTCTCCTGGGCATACGGGATGTTTGGGAGGCTAGACTCTGGTGGGATGGATACGTCCCCTCTTGGGGGGGGGGTAGATGTATGCATGGAACATGTCCGCTGGTTTGTTGACAATGTCTGTGGGTTCCGTGATCATTGTACCATTCTGGAGTAATTCCGGGCATAACTGTGTGCTTCCACCCACGTTCCTACCATAGCTAAGGAAGGCCCTATGGTTGTCTTATGTGTCCTTTGCAGTACCAGTCCCACAGGCACCCTTGGATGATTGTATGAGTGATCGTATGTTAACGCCGGTATTAATCAGTGATGCCTTTCCCGGTACTGATATTGCTCAGTGATGTATCAACTCTCAACTCTTGTTGTACGGTTTGTCAATGGCTGGGGTCCACCAGACCATGTGCCTGCCTTTGGTGGACAAGGTCCTGATGTTATCAGGATCGCTTGGTGCAGACATTCCTGGGGGTGCTCATAGAAGGCATTTGTAAGGGTTTCAGCAGTGTGGCCTGTGTTTACCACTGGCATGGAGGCCTTGTAGGGTACCACACCGGTCGTATGACATGTGTGGTTCACTGTGGAGAGGTCGTCACTGTGGTCTCCCATGCCGGTGTTGGGTACAGGATGCGGATCTCCAGTGAGTTCACTATATGGTCTGACCTCACCATTGAGGGATGTACATCCTGTGTGGAGCATATCGTCCCCATGTGTGATGATCAGAACTAGTATACTTCCCCCCCTTGTGGGTATGGTGCATGGTTGTTCCCCAGCATTCAGGTGTATGAACACCTGGGACCTTTGGTAGGGTGTTGTGTCCTGGGTAATGTTCCCGGTCTATGTATGGGTGGTTGATGTCACCCAATATGACGGTGTTGTGAGAGCATTCACACTCACCAGTGTCTTCAGGAAGGCTGTGCAGGTATCCTGGGTTTGGGAGGGTGGTCTGTAGCATGCAACAAACTGTAGGGCAGTCCTACCCATGGTTAATTGCACCTGGATATTCCCCGCTGCTACGTGCATTTCTGCCAACCTGGAGGTGTGTGTATCCTTCATGGAAATGGAGACTCCCCCTCCTTCTGTGTTAGGTCCGGGTTATGGTCCTGAACGCGTGATATGGGGTATGACCCGATAGTGCTGGGGTGCTCTCAGCAGCCCTGATCAATGTTTCAGTCACAGCACTGACATCGATGTCCTCCATACTGAGGAGGGCATTTGAGGGTGTGCAGCTTGGGTGTAGACCACTGGCACTGAGCAGTATTACCCTGTCTGTTCTCCAGGTTTGTAGTGTAGGGTGGTAGGTTTATCATTCCAGCCTTGCCTGCAGTGGGCACTGTGGGGGCGGCAGGTGCCTTAGCCAAACCCTTGAAGACCAGGTGGGACAGGTGCGAGCCACACCTTGCGAAGAGGCGTGGCGTGCCAAGCATGTCATCCCAGGTATGAGGAATCTGGATCCCCTCAGACTGACACCGGTAACCAGGCACATTATCAAGGGTGACCACTTGGAGCCAGTATAGTGGCATCATACCTGATGAGGGTGGGATACTGCCCAGGGTCAGGGACATGCCGGCCTGGGCTACACAATCTGAGTGGCCCTCTATGTCTCCTTTAATGTATCCCAGGGTGGTATGTCTCCAGTCGTTGACACCAGCATGGGCAATGACCGAGTCATACCTGTACATGCTGCGGAGTGACCTGAGTGGGTGTCTTATGTGGCGGATTCCAGCGCCGGGCAGGCAGCCGACTGTGATCATTCCCTTGTTCAGTCTGGTGGGTGGGACGTCGGTGTGTCTGACAGTGGCGTCACCCATTACAAGTGTGTCTGGCAGTGTGTGTGTTGCCTTTATGGCTCTGACTGTTTAGCACACTGACGTTGAGAACTATGTGTTGCATGTCCTATGTCTTGTGGAGGCAGTTGCTTGTGTGTCTGCTTCAGAGGGCTCGTTAGGTTCGTGACATGTTTTAACAGTGCCTCCAGGTATGTCTTAGTGTGTTCATGTGTTTGATTAGCATTTGCGATAGTCACATGTGACACTGGGTTTGTGGTGTGCATGGTGTCCTTCCCCTCCCGCTTGGTCTTGCCGGTCATGGTTTGAGAGAGCACAGCCCCCTGTCTGGCCATATAGTTGCGTCTGTCACATGTATTATGTTCATTGGGGGAGGTGCGGCTTGTCCGTGTCCATGAGGCACCTGTAACAGTGCCCAGGATGCCCAGATTCACCATCTGAACAGGAGAGGTCGCTAGCAATTGACCCTTCGACATGCCAGAGAACGTGAATGCATTTGCTGTGTAACCGGGTCAGAAGGCACCTATAGGGAAGTGGGTACACAAGGGGATTCTAGGCCAGTGTAGTACTCCATTTAGTATACATGTACTTTACCTATGTAGGAATACTATGGGAGCAGGTGCAGAGCTTTTGTGATATAGAGAACAGACAGTCGGGATTGCAAGAAGAGAGGTTATACACATACACCTGCAGACGGGCCGGATACAGTGTAACGTTGCTTTACATGACACATGTCCACACATATACTGCACCTGACGCCTGTGGTCGGTGCCACAGGCTACGGTGGACAGAGACATCACATACATGGCATGACACAGTACAGGTATGGTGACATTCTGCAGGTGTCGTACGCAGTGTGCTGGCCACTGACCGCAGGTGTCACCTGTCAGCTGTGGTGCACGGTGTGCAGCAGTCGGATGCTGTACCGGTACAGGAATATGCCGCGTGGGGCGTACACCTCTATGGCACACACACCATTGTGTGCAGTTGGGGACACCTGTCTGTGTGGTCAGCACCCTCACAAGACAATGCACCCACATGCCATGTCTCAGGGGGTGGTCTTGCACAGGTGGCCAGTAAGGCTCACAGGTATGGCATTGACAGGGCTGTACAATGCAGCACCAGTATGGGATGGTCACCCTGTGTGGTCAGTGTCCAGTCACAACACTATATCTGCATACACCCTCACAACAGGCAGCAGACATACACACATGTCGACACACTGACATGGTGGTGGCCACACATGTCTACATGGAGGGATGACGTGTTGCATGTACTGCACCATCCACATCGATGCACCCCACACTGAGGTAGGTACAGATCTCTACCATGGTGTACAGTGATGTGTGGCACGTGGCACATAGTCCCCCCGATCTGTGGCATACATGGGCACACATTCCTGCACACATGTTGGTGCTAGGAATGCCACACCCGCTACATGGGATTTGTGCAGCGGTATGTGGTGCATCCTGCGTACTACCACTGTATCTGGCAGCTGTGCCAGTATCTGCACTTGGGAGGTGGTAGGGGTTACAGTGGCAATGTGACATATGGTCGATCACGCATGGCCGATGGGTATGCATCATGGCAGCGCTGTCATGTAAAGGCGACATAGCAGACTGTATGCACATGGCAGGGTAGGATGGTGTGTGACACACCTGTGACCAGCACCTGCACACATGCATGTGGACAGGTGTTTAAACACATGGTGTACACACAGACTGCCATGCGTGTTGTTACTATGCCACCATATGACGGCGCCCATGATGGGTTTGCATGTGGTAGGGGGGTTTCAACTGTGTTACGGACACGGACACCGCTCATGCGGCTGCACCGTGCACAGTACACGTGTCACATGTATCCCCTGTTGCCATGTGTGTATGCATTGCTACGTTGTGACATGTGTGTCAACATACATGGAACATGGACTGTGGTATGGTATCACAGCTGTCACAGGCAAACTGTACAAGGGTATGTGTCCCAGTGAACACTGCTACACCCTGTAGGGGGTGCATACCACAGACATGTGTCCGCCTTCCCTTCGTGTGTGTATTACCGTGTACGCCTGTGTTATGCATGTGGTACATCACAGGCTTCGTATGTGTCCTGCGTGCAGTCCATGCACACAGCCAGGAAATCACATATGTGACATATCCGGACATTGTTACACTGTGGTACAGCTGCAGTCATGTGTCATATCTGTGTCAGGCCCGTGGTATGTGTGGAGCCTGTCCATGTATACCGGTATGGGTGGACTACATCACACCTGTGGGATCATTGATAGTACAGTGTACTCTGCAGACGGGCGTAACGCCACATAGTCTTCTGGACATATGTCACATGCATTTGCTGGACCATGAGGCATACTGCTGCACCGATGACATGGTGCTGGCATAGCAGCTACAGTGTTCACTACAGTGTGTACATGTTCAGCCTGCACCCGTGCGCCTGTGCTGTCATCTTTTGTGTATGTGACTGCATGTGTGTCCACCCTGTGTGTACAGGTTTACCTGGCCGTGACTTGCGGTGTGTGCACTCCGTCTGCATGCCCGGGCGGCGTAGCACATACTGTGTGAGCATGGCGGGTCGCTGTTGTGTGGGTGGACACACCGGCGGTCCACATTCTGCCTCCCATGCCGCCCCCCTGTGTATGCATGTCTGCACTGTGCAGATTCTAAGTGTCTGAGCATGCCCAGTAAGCAGCCGTGTAGATGGACACACAGTACAGTGCACACCGCGTCTGCATTGATACCCCGTGTGCATGCCTGTTTCCCCTTTGCAACTGCCACGCTGTGGCATGGCCCGGGGAGCTGTTGTGTGGGTGGACACACGCGGTCCACATTCTGCCTCCCATGCCTGCCCCTGTGTATGCATGTCTGCACTGTGCAGATTCTAAGTGTCTGAGCATGCCCAGTAAGCAGCCGTGTAGATGGACACACAGTACAGTGCACACCGCGCGCATCTGCATTGATACCCCGTGTGCATGCCTGTTTCCCTTCCTGCCACGTCTGTGGCATGGCGGGTGCTGTTGTGTGGGTGGACACACGATGGTCCACATTCTGCCTCCCATGCCGTCGCCCCATGTGTATGCATGTCTGCACTGTGCAGATTCTAAGTGTCTGAGCATGCCCAGTAAGCAGCCATGTAGATGGACACACAGTGCAGTGCACACCGCGTGCGTCTGCATTGATACCCCGTGTGCATGCCTGTTCCCCCGCAACTGTGGCATGGCGTGCTGTTGTGTGGGTGGACACACCAGGTCCACATTCTCCCATGCGCATGTGTATGCATGTCTGCACTGTGAATTCTAAGTGTCTGAGCATGCCCAGTAAGCAGCTGTGTAGATGGACACACAGTCATGACACCGCGCTCTGTTGATACCCGTGCATGCTGTTCCCCTTCCACTAGGTGTTTTAGGACCATCCCTCCTACATCTGCTCTCATGGGCAATGACATCTGCTACCTGGGGCCCCGGTTCAATGTGGTTGTTATGACACGTAACCCGCAGCACCTTCTGGCTGATGTGTGCATCCTGTTTCTGCATGCCTGTGGTATGGTATACTGAGCTGTGTTATTCGGCCCCTGGGTGTTGCTGTGTCTGCCCCTTGCCACCTATCCTGCCCTTTCCTCTGCAGATGATACCACCCACCTAGGGTATGCCTCCTGACAGTGCGGTGCTCAGTAATCTCGGTGGCCCGGTCTGTAAGTGGATCATGCTGTAGTGTGTTCGTGTAGGTGGGCGTAGGTTCGACTGGCCCTTCCGTGTGTGTGTGTGTGTGTGTTTCCAGCTGCCTCTGCAGATGAATATGCTTTTTGGACCCACATACCTTGGCTATTGTCAGCTATTCCCTTACGGGTGATGTCACCCCCTAGAAGTATGCCTCTGACAGTGCTTTCTCAGTAATCTCGGGAGGCGTTCTGTAAATGCATCATGCTGTAGTGGTTCATGTAGGTAGGCGTAGGTTCGACTCCGGCCCTTCCCGGGGGGTGTGTGTGTGTGTTTCCAGCTGCCTCTGCAGATGAATATGCTTTTAGGCCAACACATACCTTGGCTATTGTCAGCTATTCCCTTACGGATGATGTCACCCCCTAGAAGTATGCCTCTGACAGCCCGTGCTCAGTAATCTCGGTAGCGTTCTGTAAATGCATCATGCTGTAGTGGTTCATGTAGGTAAGGGGGTTTGGTTTGTGTGTGTGTGTGTGTGTGTGTCTTTCCTACTGCCTCTGCAGATGAATATGCTTTTTCGCGCTTCCCAACTCATACCTTGCCTATTGTCAGCTCTTCCCTTAAGGATCATGTCACCCGCCTAGAAGTATGCCTCTGACAGCGCTGTGCTCAGTAATCTCGTAGCGTTCTGTAAATGCATCATGCTGTAGTGAGTTCATGTAGGTAGGCGTAGGTTCGACTCCGGCCCTTCCTTTTTTGTGTGTGTGTGTGTGTTTCCAGCTGCCTCTGCAGATGAATATGCTTTTAGGCCCCCATACCTTCTATTGTCAGCTATTCCCTTACGGATGATGTCACCCGCCTAGAAGTATGCCTCTGACAGCCCGTGCTCAGTAATCTCGGTAGCGTTCTGTAAATGCATCATGCTGTAGTGAGTTCATGTAGGTAGGGGTTGACTCCGGGCCCCTTTCCCGGGGGTGTGTGTGTGTGTTTCCAGCTGCCTCTGCAGATGAATATGCTTTTAGAGCGCAACACATACCTTGGCTACCATCAACATGGTGTGTGTACAGTGTGATGGGTTGACACACAGATATGATATGAAACCCACTGCTTAATGGTGTGACGGCAACACATCAGCTGTGTCACTGCCATGATGCATCACAGAGATCACTTTGCAGATGTTGTACATGTCATAGCAATGTATGTCCAGCAGTATGCCAGTACATCAGTGTGAATGTGACCTGTCACCATCATTATGTCTTACAGATAATGCCACGTTCCCGGCTGCCAGCCTTCAGCCGCCAGGAGGATGACGTGATTATACCATTGCTCCGCGACAACTACGAGCTACTATTCAGCCATGTGCCACAATAAGCACAGCAGCGGGACGACTAGTGGCAGGATATGCGCAGGAGGGTGAACAACATGGGTGGCAACAACCGCACCTACCAGCAGATCCGACGACACTGCACAGACCTAATACAGCACGTGAAACAGCATGCCGCCGCAATCGCCAGACAACAAGATGGGACAGGTGGTGGTCCACCAACCCAGCACCCACTCACACACACGGAGGAGCTCCTGGCCAGTCTGGGGACACCCAGGGAACAACATGCAGAAACACTGCTGCCATCGCGGGAGGTGGGTGTCACCCAAGCAACGAGCCTGGAGCTGCCCGGTAAGTCAGTCTTGCATGTGTGTATGATAACTGGCGTAGGTGTGGGTGTCATAGTACACCACATAATGTACCAACACATGCCAGGTATATGGCCACAAGCTGCATACTACGGTATGCCACGCTGTGTTTGCAGACATGTGCATAACACATGCTACCACACAGGTACATGATGTGACATGCACAGTGCTTACTGTGGCTACAGTAATGGATAATGTGTATACTGTTGTGTCGCCCCTATACAGGTATCGTCTGGCGGTCGTGACAGCCATGGGTCCGTCGCAGGTGAGACTGTTGCTAGTAATAGGCATGTTACAGTGTATAGATATTCCCCATGTGTCCAGGTATGACATGCACACCTGGGTCTGCTCCAGTCACGGTATACAGGTTGCACCACCCGACACACCACCACCCATGTACAGTAGATACAACCGTTAGTATACACCGGCATGACACCACATAACACATCGGTGTGATATGTGCAGTCAGCTATGTATACAATGGTGGAGGTGTTCTAGAATGGCTGCATGTGTAGTATGCATCGGAATGCCTTTGCGGTATGCACACAGTACCACATAGTGAGCTGTGATCTGGCCAGCACACAGGTGTTACCAATGTGACCTATGCCCCTGCATTGTGTGCACACGTTGTGTAATGGCACATGACATGTCCCATGCACGTGGTGTTCTGTCTGCAACAATGTCACACCATGACATGACCTACGCATGACATAGCAGACATCCACAATGTCTGCATAGCCTTCGGGATTGTGACACCTCAGACCAGTATGGGTGTATGTCACATGGGCCACCACAGGGATGTGTACACGATGCCCACCATACACAATTGTCCATGACCCAGTCAAACATGGCCATGGGTGATACCCACAGGCATGTTGCCACACAGTACATCTGCAGTGGGTAGTCACCGTTACACCCTGTCCACACATAGTGCGATCATAGCTGTAGTGGACCCCCTGTACATCTGATGTGGTACACCAGACAAATGAAATGCCTGTCTGCAGCCACTGGAGGTGCCACCAATGTCTACCATATACGTGCCGTAGAACAGCATGACTGTGTTGCACACATGGCAATGTAATGCGTCCATGTTACGCATCGCACAGAAACATACCTGTGTCTTGCTGCCATGCAGTGGCACAGTGCCTGTACTCCCCACTGTACAGCTATGTACACAGCTCACACCAACCACACCTGCACAGACATCCTTGTTAGACATGCATTCTATCTGTAGCCTGTACACATAACACTGCACTGTGACGTCCAGTTTGATGTGGTGCATGTGGTGGGACACCATTGTCACATGTCCACATGTTATCGCACATGTTGGCGGAGTACATGACAAAGTGACGCCAGCCATGTGTACTGTTAACCTGCCTGTGGCCACACAGTGTATCACGGTGATGCATGCAAACTACCATGAATGTGTGTACTGCATGCCTACTGAAATGACACCTGCTTGATGTGGTGTGCACCCCAGGGCAGTATGCATACTACCACTATTAATGTCTGGCCTGCATTTACTGAGCTGTGGTGTGGGAATGCTGCATGCCATCTGCAATATCACATGCATGATGTGTCTGCATGTGTGTGTCTGCGTGTGTGTGTCAGCGTGTGTGTGTCTCCGCATGTGTGTGTGTGTGTGTGTCTGTGTGTGTGTCTGCATGTGTGTGTGTGTGTGTGTGTCTGCGTGTGTGTCTGCATGTGTGTAATGTATCTTATAGTATGTCTTTGTATTCACAGGTGCTGTAGGTGCGTTCCCCTCCTGCGGTCCATCTGATGCTAGTGTCCCCACAGATACTAGTTGTGATGACCATATGCATGAGGCACAGGCAGGGTCGTCATGGGCAGAAGCTGTGCCATTGTTTAACATCCCACCTATGTCCCCTTCATCTCCGCACATGGTTCAGATGCCGACACATACCACATCACCGTTGCCCATAGAGGAAGGACAGTCAGCGTCTGTTGGCATTGAGCAGGAATGTGTGGTGGCCACAGAAGGTGCGGGTACACACCATGTTGCCAGTGTAATGACTGGTGATGTGCCACACAGGCATGTGGCTGGTGCTGCTTGTAGGAGGAGCTCTGGTAGACATGCACCTGCCGTACAGGGTGCAGCAGCTGGTATCACCAGATGCATGTTCCAGACTGTAATGGCGGCACAGGCACGTGCTGAATGGCAGAACCAAGAAGGGCAGAGGCTGCAGAGGGCTGCAATCCGTTCCCTAAATGAGAACATCCAGTCACTGGCGAATGCTCAACAGCAGCTTGCCGATGTTCTGGATAGGAGATTAGGTGAGATGGTTGGAATCCTCGACCGAGGCATGTCAATCCGCGAGCGTGAGCTGTCTGTGCTGGAACACTTGGTAGGGGTGAGGCGTAGGACACGTGGCCGTAGGCCAGCAACACCACCTAGTGCAGGTCGATGTGTGCATGCCACCTCTCATGCCCACTCACACGGTGCTGGTAGCAGCAGCAGTGCAGCTGGTGCTACACCAACCACACCAGGACACAGCAGGCCACGTGGACGTGGCCCTGGACAGTCCCAGCGTGGACACGGTTCCAGCGGACATGTGTCATCAGAGAGTGGCCACTCCATACCTCCACCCGGTAGTGCCCGTGCGACCCCAGGCAGGCACGGGTCACGTGCCCGCAGGTGGACACAGTGAGCCGTACAACCTGCACTGTACAGTCTGGGGCTGCCAAGTATACCCCGTGTAGGCATCACAGATGGCTGAACTGTGTACACACATACCCACACACAGCAGACACAACTGTAGTGCTCCACCACATCCACATGCATTCTGCACAGTCATGTCCAGTAAATGCACCGGCCCTTACACACACACATGATGTCATCCATTGGTACAGCCTAAGCCCCTGGCACACATATCACCCTGTGCATATGATGAAGCCTCTGCTGCAGCACTGTCATCCACACCATTGGTGCACGGTTATGCAAACATATTCTGATGCACAGGGTGGACAAGATAGTGAGAGGTGTATGTGATACCTGTGTCCGCATAGTGCGTGATGTGTATGTTGCAGTGGTTGTGTATGACAGGTGACAGGTGCGTATGTGACGTGGGTTGTGTACTGACATCATGCAGCAGACATACCATGTAGTGCAGGTGCAGCATACATTGATCTGTGTAGATGGTATGCATGTCGGTTACATATGTAGCACCATGTTGGTTCTTTTAACCTGTATGCCAAATATGGTGTACTTGCATGTGCCTACAGGGAGCACTGTTATCAGTCCCCCATGTGTAGCTGTGGGTTACCCACGGGCACATCTGGCAATATCAGCATACCACAGGTACCCGCAACCTGCATGGACCCCTACATAGGTACATAGGCGCATAGGTACATACCGGGCTATGTGCCCTACGGCATGTGTAAGCCTATCCAGAGTGTGTGTGGCTTTCACCACCCCTTAGGATGAGGATACTACATCCATCAGTCTGCTGTCCCTTTGTCCAGCAGTGACACAGAGATGATGCCTGGTGCATACCTACGATCACACATCCACACGTCAGGATTACTCTTGGACAAAGTCAGTCAGGGGCTCTGCTTCACATGGTTTGTGAATCTTTTCCATGTTGTAGGGGGTCTCTGGGCGATGACCCTGTCCCCCCAGCACGTCCTATTCATGTCCGTGTTGAGGTTTCTGTCAGTTGCTTCTGTGCCCGTGTTTGTTTGGAGCCTAGGAGGTGGAACATGTCCATGTCACCCAGGTCGGACATGGCCGTGTATGTCAGGCACAGGTCACCACAGAGCAGACGGGCTGAGAAGGTATACAGCCGGAGTCCCCTCGGTCGGCCAGCGTGTGACATATGTCTCAGCACCTTTATCCCTGTGTTGTGGAACATTTGAGGTCCTTCCGAGTGCTGCAGGTGTCAGGTTAGGTACATTCCAAATGTGGCATTGTACGCAATCATTGGTCTGATGTGTGAAGAGTACAGGGGTCCAGTGACCTCCCCTGATGTGGATGTGAATCCCTTCATGACCAGGTGGGCACAGTGGAATGTCTTCCCAACCACATTGGCAATGTGAGTGTCGAGAGAGGTTACCGACAGGTTTGGTACCCATGTCCCTGATCACGTCCACCATGTTTGATGGATTACCACCCATATGGTAAGTCGGGGTGAACATGTCTTTCCCAAAGGGTAGGTCTATACCTTCCCTGGCATGTAGCATCAGGCCATGGCTCTGGCACCAGTTATCCATTTATATGAGACCCCAGGTGGATGTCCGTGTCCGATGGGGTGTTGAGTATGGTGGCCGGTGTGCAGTCATCTGCATACCTTGTCTGCCACAATCCCCCTATGTTTGCATGCACATTGGAAAGTTGAATGCTGAACAGGAGGGGGCCCAGGACTGAGCCCCGTGGGCCACCACTCGGGACCAGCTTGGAGTCTGACATGGCACCAGGAACACAATCCCTGTGTGGTTTGATCTCCATCCAGTTGGCAAACCATCGTGTGACATATGTCTCCACATCTATGCTGGTGATCCTTTCTATGATGCCCATGTGGAGTGTGGTTTGAACGCTCCCGCCAGGTCATGGTAGTCTGTGCAAACCGACGTACCCCCATCAATGGCCTTAGTGACTCCTCCAAACAGGTCGACCAGGTTTGGGAGGCAGGATCTGCCCTTGACTAAGCCGATGTGGGTATGTTCCGGTATTGGCTGTACACCAATGTCTTTAATTATGGGCTCCAGTATGGACCTCCCCACAGCTTTGCAGACAAGGCTTGTCAAGCTGATAGGGCAGGGATGTCTAGAGTCCACAAGAGCACTACCATGGTGTAGTGGGACCACAGTTGCCGTATGCCATCCATCGGGGACGTAGCCCGTAGTAAGGCTAAGATGAAACAGCAGCCTTATGTGCGGGGTGAGGGCCTCAATGAGGTTGTGTAGCACACAGCCGGGGACAGCATCTGGTCCCATTGATGCTGTGTTCACTGCTTAACAGATATCAGCTCTCTCCTGGGCATATGGGATGTTTGTGAGGCTAGACTCTGGTGGGATGGATACGTCCCCTCATGGGGGGGGGAGGGTAGATGTATGCATGGAACATGTCCGCTGGTTTGTTGACAATGTCTGTGGGTTCCGTGATCATTGTACCATTCTGGAGTAATTCCGGGCATAACTGTGTGCTTCCACCCACGTTCCTACCATAGCTAAGGAAGGCCCTATGGTTGTCTTATGTGTCCTTTGCAGTACCAGTCCCACAGGCGCCCTTGGAATGTGGATGCATTTGCTGTGTAACCGGGTCAGAAGGCACCTATAGAGAAGTGGGTACACAAGGGGATTCTAGGCCAGTGTAGTACTCCATTTAGTATACATGTACTTTACCTATGTAAGAATACTATGGGAGCAGGTGCAGAGCTTTTGTGATATAGAGAACAGACAGTCGGGATTGCAAGAAGAGAGGTTATACACATACACCTGCGGAGCACGGCACCGGATACAGTGTAACGTTGCTTACACGGTACATGACGCACATGTCCACACATATACTGCACCTGACGCCTGTGGTCAGTGCCACAGGCTATGGTGGACAGAAACATCACATACATGGCATGACACAGTACAGGTATGGTGACATTCTGCAGGTGTCGTACGCAGTGTGCTGGCCACTGACCGCAGGTGTCACCTGTCAGCGGTGGTGCACGGTGTGCAGCAGTCGGATGCTGTACCGGTACAGGAATATGCCTGCATTCACGGTGCATACACCTCTATGGCACACACACCATTGTGTGCAGTTGGGGACACCTGTCTGTGTGGTCGGCACCCTCACAAGACAATGCACCCACGCGTCATGTCTCAGGGGGTGGTCTTGCACAGGTGGCAAGTAAGGCTCACAGGTATGGCATTGACAGGGCTGTACAATGCAGCACCAGTACGGGATGGTCACCCTGTGTGGTCAGTGTCCAGTCACAACACTATATCTGCATACACCCTCACAACAGGCAGCAGACATACACACATGTCGACACACTGACATGGTGGTGGCCACACATGTCTACACGGAGGGATGACGTGTTGCATGTACTGCACCATCCACATCGATGCACCCCACACTGAGGTAGGTACAGATCTCTACCATGGTGTACAGTGATGTGTGGCACATGGCACATAGTCCCCCCGATCTGTGGCATACATGGGCACACATTCCTGCACACATGTCGGTGCTAGGAATGCCACACCCGCTACATGGGATTTGTGCAGGTGTGCAGTGGTATGTGGTGCATCCTGCATACTACCACTGTATCTGGCAGCTGTGCCAGTATCTGCACTTGGGAGGTGGTAGGGGTTACAGTGGCAATGTGACATATGGTCGATCACGCATGGCCGATGGGTATGCATCATGGCAGCGCTGTCATGTAAAGGCGACATAACAGACTGTATGCACATGGCAGGGTAGGATGGTGTGTGACACACCTGTGACCAGCACCTGCACACATGCATGTGGACAGGTGTTTAAACACATGGTGTACACACAGACTGCCATGCGTGTTGTTACTATGCCACCATATGATGGCCCCCATGATGGGTATGCATGTGGTAGGGGGTTGCAACTGTGTTACGGACACCGGACACCGCTCATGCATGGCTGCACCGTGCACAGTACACGTGTCACATGTATCCCCTGTTGCCATGTGTGTATGCATTGCTACGTTGTGACATGTGTGTCAACATACATGGAACATGGACTGTGGTATGGTATCACAGCTGTCACAGGTAAACTGTACAAGGGTATGTGTCCCAGTAAACACTGCTACACCCTGTAGGGGGTGCATACCACAGACATGTGTCCGCCTTCCCTTCGTGTGTGTATTACCGCGTACGCCTATGTTATGCATGTGGTACATCACAGGCCTCGTATGTGTCCTGCGTGCAGTCCATGCACACAGCCAGGAAATCACATATGTGACATATCCGGACATTGTTACACTGTGGTACAGCTGCAGTCATGTGTCATATCTGTGTCAGGCCCGTGGTATGTGTGGAGCACGCCTGTCCGTGTATACCGGTATGGGTGGACTACATCACACCTGTGGGATCATTGATAGTACACGTGTACTCTGCACGACGGACGTACACCGCCACATAGTCTTCTGGACATATGTCACATGCATTTGCTGGACCGTGAGGCATACTGCTGGACCGATGACATGGTGCTGGCATAGCAGCTACAGTGTTCACTACAGTGTGTACATGTTCAGCCTTCACCCGTGACGCCTGTGCTGTCATCTGTGTGTGTACGTGTGACTGCATGTGTGTCCACCCTGTGCGTGTGTACAGGTTTACCTGGCCGTGACTTGCGGTGTGTGCACTCCGTCTACATGCCGGACGGCGCGTAGCACATACTACGTGTGTGAGCATGGCCAGGTCGCTGTTGTGTGGGTGGACACACACCGGTCCACATTCTGCCTCCCATGCCGCCCCATGTGTATGCATGTCTGCACTGTGCAGATTCTAAGTGTGAGTATGCCCAGTAAGCAGCCCGGTAGATGGACACACAGTACAGTGCACACCGCTGTCTGCATTGATACCCGTGTGCATGCCTGGTTCCCCTTCGCAACTGCCACGTCTGTGGCATGGCCGGGTTGCTGTTGTGTGGGTGGACACACACGACAGTCCACATTCTGCCTCCCATGCCGTCACCCCATGTGTATGCATGTCTGCACTGTGCAGATTCTAAGTGTCTGAGCATGCCCAGTAAGCAGCCGTGTAGATGGACACACAGTACAGTGCACACGCGGCGTCTGCGTTGATACCCCGTGTGCATGCCTGTTTCCCCTTCGCAACTGCCACATCTGTGGCATGGCCGGGTCGCTGTTGTGTGGGTGGACACACACGACGGTCCAAATTCTGCCTCCCATGCCATCGCCCCATGTGTATGCATGTCTGCTCTGTGCAGATTCTAAGTGTCTGAACATGCCCAGTAAGCAGCCGTGTAGATGGACACACAGTACAGTGCACACCGTGCACGTCTGCATTGATACCCCGTGTGCATGCCTGTTTCCCCTTCGCAACTGCCACGTCTGTGGCATGGCTGCCGTGTTGTGTGGGTGGACACACACGATGGTCCACATTCTGCCTCCCATGCCATCACCCCATGTGTATGCATGTCTGCACTGTGCAGATTCTAAGTGTCTGAGCATGCCCAGTAAGCAGCTGTGTAGATGGACACACAGTACAGTGCACACCACGCGCGTCTGTGTTGATACCCCGTGTGCATGCCTGTCTCCCCTTTGCAACCGCTAGGTGTGAGAGGCATGGCCAGTACACCATTCGGGGGTACACACTACAGTCGGCACCGCTGTCTGCTACTAGGCGTGTAGCCATGGCCAATGACATCCTGCTTAGCCATGGTGACCATCCAGGTGACTCATATGTGGTTGTTATGCCACAATGGCTGCCTACATCCTGCATGCCGGATGCCCTCTCATAGGGTATACTGTATGTGGTGCATCCCGTATTCATGTCGTAATGTACTGCTCAGTAGTTAGTTTGTATTCCCGACTGCAGCACTACCGTGTTACTGTACGGCCACCTTGGGATGGTAACATGCTGTGTGACTGCGCACTCTGTCTTCATTCCCTATCGGCTGCCTTGCCTCTGCAGATGATACCACCCACCTAGGGGTATGCCTCCTGACAGTGCTGTGCTCAGTAATCTCGGTAGCGTGTTCTGTAAATGCATCATGCTGTAGTGTGTTCATGTAGGTAGGCGTAGGTTCGACTCCCGGCCCTTCCCTGTGTGTGTGTGTGTGTGTGTGTGTGTGTGTGTGTTTCCAGCTGCCTCTGCAGATGAATATGCTTTAGACGCCCCACACACATACCTTGGCTATTGTCAGCTATTCCTTATGGATGATGTCACCCGCCTAGAAGTATGCTTCTGACAGCCTGTGCTCAGTAATCTCGTAGCGTTCTGTAAATGCATCATGCTGTAGTGTGTTCATGTAGGTAGGCGTAGGTTCGACTCCCGGCCCTTCCTGGTGTGTGTGTGTGTGTTTCCAGCTGCCTCTGCAGATGAATATGCTTTTAGACGCTTCGCAACAAATACCTTGGCTATTGTCAGCTATTCCCTTACGGATGATGTCACCCGCCTAGAAGTATGCCTCTGACAGCACTGTGCTCAGTAATCTATGTAGCGCGTTCTGTAAATGCATCATGCTGTAGTGTATTCATGTAGGTAGGCGTAGGTTCGACTCCCGGCCCTTCCTGGTGTGTGTGTGTGTGTGTTTCCAGCTGCCTCTGCAGATGAATATGCTTTTAGACGCTTCGCAATGCATACCTTGGCTATTGTCAGCTATTCCCTTACGGATGATGTCACCCACCTAGAAGTATGCCTCTGACAGCGCTGTGCTCAGTAATCTCGGTAGCGTGTTCTGTAAATCTATCATGCTGTAGTGTGTTCATGTAGGTAGGCGTAGGTTTGACTCCTGGCCATTCCCGGTGTGTGTGTGTGTTTGTGTGTGTTTCCAGCTGCCTCTGCAGATGAATATGCTTTTAGACGCTTCGCAACACATACCTTGGCTATTGTAAGCTATTCCCTTACGGATGATGGCACGCACCTAGAAGTATGCCGCTGACAGCGCTGTGCTCAGTGATCTCGGTAGCGCATTCTGTAAATGCATCATGCTGTAGTGTGTTCATGTAGGTAGGCGTGGGTTTCGACTCGGCCCTTCCCGTGTGTGTGTGTGTGTGTGTGTGTGTGTGTGTTTCCAGCTGCCTCTGCAGATGAATATGCTTTAGACGCCCGCAACACATACCTTGGCTATTGTCAGCTATTCCCTTACGGATGATGTCACCCGCCTAGAAGTATGCCTCTGACAGCACTGTGCTCAGTAATCTCGGTAGCGTTCTGTAAATGCATCATGCTGTAGTGTGTTCATGTAGGCAGGCATAGGTTCGACTCCCAGCCCTTCCCCATGTGTGTGTGTGAGTGTGTGTGTGTTTCCAGCTGCCTCTACAGATGAATGTGCTTTTAGACGCTTCGCAACACATACCTTGGCTATTGTCAGCTATTCCCTTACGGATGATGGCACCCACCTAGAAGTATGCCTCTGACAGCGCTGTGCTCAGTAATCTCGGTAGCGCATTCTGTAAATGCATCATGCTGTAGTGAGTTCGTATAGGTAGGCGTAGGTTTGACTCCCGGCCCTTCCCCGTGTGTGTGTGTGTGTGTGTGTGTGTGAGTGTGTGTGTTTCCAGCTGCCTCTGCAGATGAATGTGCTTTTAGACGCTTCACAACACATACCTTGGCTATTGTCAGCTATTCCCTTACGGATGATGTCACCCACCTAGAAGTATGCCTCTGACAACACTGTGCCCATTAATCTCGGTAGCGCTTTCTGTAAATGCATCATGCTGTAGTGAGTTCATCTAGGTAGGCGTAGGTTCGACTCCCGGCCCTTCCCTGTGTGTGTGTTTCCAGCTGCCTCTGCAGATGAATATGCTTTTAGATGCTTCGCAACACATACCTTTTTCTATTGTCAGCTATTCCCTTACGGATGATGTCACCCGCCTAGAAGTATGCCTCTGACAGCGCTGTGCCCAGTAATCTCGGTAGCGCATTCTGTAAATGCATCATGCTGTAGTGAGTTCATGTAGGTAGGCGTAGGTTCGACTCCCAGCCCTTCCCCGTGTGTGTGTGAGGTGTGTGTGTGTGTGTGTGTTTCCAGCTGCCTCTGCAGATGAATGTGCTTTTAGGCCTTCAACACATACCTTGGCTATTGTCAGCTATTCCCTTACGGATGATGTCACCCGCCTAGAAGTATGCCTCTGACAGCACTGTGCCCAGTAATCTCGGTAGAGCATTCTGTAAATGCATCATGCTGTAGTGAGTTCATCTAGGTAGGCATAGGTTCGACTCCCGGCCCTTCCCCGTGTGTGTGTGAGGTGTGTGTGTGTGTGTGTGTTTCCAGCTGCCTCTGCAGATGAATATGCTCTGAGACGCTTCGCAACACATACCTTGGCTATTGTCAGCTATTCCCTTATGGATGATGTCACCCGCCTAGAAGTATGCCTCTGACAGCGCTGTGCTCAGTAATCTCGGTAGCGCGTTCTGTAAATACATCATGTTGTTGTGAGTTCATGTAGGTAGGCGTAGGTTCAACTCCTGGTCCTTCCCCGTGTGTGTGTGAGATGTGTGTGTGTGTGTGTTTCCATCTGCCTCTGCAGATGAATGTGCTTTTAGACGCTTCGCAACACATACCTTGGCTATTGTCAGCTATTCCCTTACGGATGGTGTCACCCGCCTAGAAGTATGCCTCTGACAGCGCTGTGCTCAGTAATCTTGGTAGCGCGTTCTGTAAATGCATCATGCTGTAGTGAGTTCATGTAGGTAGGCGTAGGTTCGATTCCCGTCCCTTCCCCGTGTGTGTGTGTGTGGTGTGTGTGTTCACAGCTTCCCTAGTAGAGTGTAGTTATTTTAGATGCTTGGCAACACATACCTTGGCTATCGGCGGCTATTCCTTTACGGATGTTGTCACCCACCTGGACATGTGCCTCTGACGGTGCTGTGTTCGGTGGGCCACGTAGCGCGTTCCATACCTGTGTTATACTGTTGTGCGGTTGGGTATATGGGGGTGTGGTCAATCACCATGCCTGCCAGATGTGTGTGTGTATCTATGCTCCCAGCCGCATGGGTTCATAGGGTATGGCTTTAGAGTTTCCGCAGAACACTCATATCCTGCCACCATCCCTGTGTTTGTGGATGGTGAGACGCAGCTCGTGGACTGCCTGTGTGCCTGCTGTGGTAGCGTGTTCTCCATGTGCACCCTGCTATGGTGTGGTGGGGTGGTGCTGTGTACGTTACTCTCACGGCCTTGCCACATGTGTCCGTCTGTATCTCTGTCATTGTATATCTACATACCTATGTTGTGCCCATAGCGCTGCTCTTGCATGGACAGCTGTCTGTCCCGTGTGTCGCATATTTGCACGGCTGACACATAGAACTGTGGTACGATGCATATCCACTCATTGTCCATGCAACGTCCGTATTCCAGAACACCCTAGAGACATCTGCTGGATATCGTGGCAGACAGCTATCCTTGCTGTACTGACACTGTACCCGTACACGCCATAAACCTTGTGTATAATTGCCTATTTATGGTGTGTGTATGTCTAACTGTGCTGTATGCATGGTCGTGTGTGTATCCCGCTATAGCCATCTGTGCAGGTGTCGCCACTATGGGTAATCCTTGTGGACCGCTGTTTCATGTGCACTTCTGCACATACCTGCAGACCGTACTACCTCCTACGGCAGCGGCCTTAGATCGACCGCTGCCCTAGCCTAGGGCTCCGTGGCACCACCACCACAACACATGGTGCCCCCATCCCCGTGAACCTACATAACATACCTACTAGACAGGTCGCCCTACTGGTGTGGCCCTAGGCAGCCGCAGGATTGGCGTATGCCTACGGCCGGCTATGAGCACATCACAAGGCATACATTTACATTCAGTGTTTTACAAAGGCTAGGTTATAATACCAGAGGGGGGACCTCATCAACTATGCTTTAGAATGCGGATTTAGATGGATTAATAGGTGGAGGGTTGACCACACACCAGGGCTGACTGATGAAACACTGATGAAGCCTCTTTTAGGTTCATAGGTTTATAGGTTCATACTAGGCTATCTGCCCAAGGGCATTTATAAGCCTAGCCCATAGTTATGTGGCTTTCGCCACCCCTTTAGTTTGAATAAAACTATGCCTATTATTTTGCTGTGCCTCTGTCAAGCAGTGACACTGAAGTAATCCCTGGGGTATATCTGCGATCTCCCATCCATTGGTCAAGATTACTCTTGAACAAGGCCAGCGAGGTGCTCTGCCTCACATGTACCGGGATTTTGTTCCACAGCATAGGGAGTCTCTGGGTGATGAATCTGTCCCTCCAGCACGTTCTATTAATAACCATGTCAAGGTTTAAGTCTTCCGCCCTTGTGGTTCTGAGGGATCTAGAGTTTTTGAGGTGAAGCATATTCATCAAATCTGGGTTTGACATGGCCTTATATGTCAGGCACAGGTCACCTCTGAGCAAGCGGTATGAGACTGACTAGAGCTGGAGTTATTTCAGTCGGGCAGCATAAGACATAGTTTTGAGACCCTTTATCCTTTTGGTGAGGAACTTTTGGGGCCTTTCCAGCTGCTGCAGGTGTCGGGTCAGATACATTCCGAATGGGGCATTGTACTCAATCATAGGTCTAATGAGTGATGAGTACAGGGGGCGATGACCTCCTTGATCTAGATGTGAATCCCTTCATGATCAGGTGGGCAATGTAGAAGGTTTTCCTAACTACTTTAGCAACATGAGTGTCAAACGAAAGGCTACTGTCAACCTGGGTCCCCAGATCCCTGATGACTTCTTCTGTGCTCAGTGGATTGCCACCTATATGGTAGCTAGGGGTAACCTTGTTTTTCCCGAAGGGTATGACTATGCACTTCTTGGCGTTTAACTTTAGGCCATGGCTCTGGCACCAGTTATCCATTTCTGTGAGGCCCTTCTGAAGGATATCAGTGTCAGATGTGTTTTCGACTATGGCCCAGTTTGCAGTCATCTGCAAACTTTGTCAGCCATAACCCTCCTGTGTTTGCTTGTACTTCAGAAAAGTAGATGCCGAACAAGAGTGGACCCAGGACTGAGCCCTGTGGGACACCACTTGTGACAGGCTTTGAGTCTGACATGGCTCCAGCAACTCTGACCCTGTGGGTTCTGTCACTTAGCCAATTTGCAACCCATCTTGTGATGTATGGGTTTACATTCAAGCTGATGAGTTCTTCGATGATACCTGAGTGGGGTATTGTGTCGAAGGCCTTTGCCAGGTCGAGGTAGGCTGTATGGACTGCCTTTCCCTCATCAATGGCCTTGGTGATTGTCTCGAAAAAGTCAACCAAGTTTAAAAGGCATGATCTGCCTTTGACAAAGCAAAACTGGGTTGGATCCACAGTCTGCAAGTTTCCTATGTCTTTATTTATGAGTTCCATTATGATCCTCTCCATGGCTTTGCAGATAAGGCTTGTCAAGCTAATGGGACGGTAATTTCCAGGGTCGGTGGAGGCACCGCCCTTGTGAAGAGGGACCACAGTCGCCGTGCGCCACTCCTTGGGTACGTATCCTGTGGTGAGGCTAAGATTAAACAGCTGTCCTAACTGCGGGTTTAATTCCTCATTAGTCGTGGAGCACACAGCCGGGGACACCATCCGGTCCCATGGATGCTGTGTTTTTTGCCCTGGAGAGAGCAGTTCTCACCTGGGCGTTGGAGATGTTTGGGGGGCTACAATCCTCAGGTATAGATACCTCTCCTTTTGGGGGGGAGGGGGGGAGAAGTTTGCACTGAACCTGTCAGCCAAAATGTTGGCAATGTGTGTAGGTTCAGTAATCTTCACATCATTTTGAACTAATTCTGAGCATATCTGGGAGTTTCCTCCTAGGTTTCTAACATAGCTACAGAAGGCCTTATGATTGTCTTTTGAGTCCTTGGCGATTTTTCTCTCAAAATTTGCCTTGAATGATTTTGTGAGAGCTCTTAGTTTCTTACTTATAATGATCAAAGGTGTCTTACCTTTCAAGGATTTTGCTCTATCTTGTAGTAGCTTCCTCCTTTTGTTGTAGAGCTTGTTTATGGCTGGGGTCCACCAGACTGGACGCTTGCCTTTGGTACAAAGAGTCTTAGTTTTGTTTGGGATTGCCTGATCCATGCAGTCCTGTAGGTGCTAGTAGAAGGCATTTGTAAGTGATTCAGCGGTTTGAGTAATGTTTACCACTGGCTCAGGGGCCTTAAAGGAGACCACACTAGTTTTTAGAGGTGTGACATTGGCTTTTGGGAGGTTTTTCACTGTGTTCTTTTTTATTTTAGGTGGGGGCGGGATGAGGACCTCCAGCGAGATTAGTTTATGATCTGATCTCACCAGTGAGGGGTATACTTCCGGTGTTGAACATTGTGATCCCATGTTCATGATGATGAGATCAAGTATGTTTTCTCCTCTTGTGGGGAAGGTGACTAGTTGTTCCATGGCATTTGAGTTTATGAACTCCAGGAACCTTTGGGCTAGAGTGTTTGGGCTTGAGTAGTGTTCCCAATCTATATTAGGGTAGTTGAAGTCACCTAGTATGATGGTGTTTGGAGATACATTTATCCCCTCCAATGTTTTCAGGAAGGCCATGTGAGGTTCCTGAGTTTGAGAGGGTGGCCTGTAACATGCTACAAATTGCAGAGCAGTCTTGCCTATGGTTAATTGCACCTGGATGGTCTCCGATGCATCGTGCGTTGCCACCAACCTTGAGGTGTGGGTGTCCTTTATGAATATGGACACCCCCCCTCCTTTCTTGGTGTTGTCCGGATTTTGTGGCGGGCATGATATGAGGTGAAACCTGATAGTGCTGGGGTGCTCTCAGGAGACTTGAACCAGGTTTCTGTCACAGCACAGACATCAATGTTCTCCATACTGAGAAGGGCCTCGAGTGCATGCATCTTGAGATTGCGACTTCTGGCATTGAGCATCATTACCCTTAGTTTTTTTCCTTTTTTGTGTTCTAGGGTGGTAGGTGCAGAATTTGAGCCTTGCCTAAAAAAGGCACTATGGTGGTGGCAAGAGCCTTTGCCAATATCTGGATGCCTAGGGGTGACAGGTGCAAGCCGTCCCTTGCAAAGCAGCGTGGCTTGTCCAGCATGTCATCCCAGGCAGACAGACATTGGATCCCCTTTGAATGACACCAGAATTTAAGCCATTTATTAAAGCTGATCATCTTATCACTGTATTGTGGCATCATTCTAGGTGAAGGTAGGATACTGCTCAAGGTCAGGGTCATACCTGCCTGGGCTACATAATCAGAGAGCTCCTCAATGTCTCTTTTCATGTAGTCCAAGAGGTACGTCTCAGGTCGTTGACACCAGCGTGGACAATGACTGAGTCGTACGTGTACCTGCTGTTGAGAGACCTGAGTGCTTGCATTATGTGGCGGATTCTAGCGCCCGACAGGCAGCTTACTGTGACCTTCTCCTTACTCAGTCTGGTGAGCGGGACGTCAGTGTGTCTGACTATGGAGTCACCTATGACAAGTATGTTTGGTGTTGTATTTGGCCTTAAGGGCAGTGACTGCTTTGCACACTGATTTTGTTGTTTATGTGTTGTTTGTGTGGTGTATTGAGTTTGCAGTTGCTTGTGTGTCTGCTTTGGAGGCCTCTGCTGTTTAGGTAAATATTTACTCAGAGCCTCCGAGTATGTCTTAGTGTGTTTATGTGTTTGATTCAGTGGTGTGGTTGAGTTATGTGAGACTGGTATTGTGATGTGTGTAGTTGCCTTCTCCTCCTGCCTGGTCTTGCCAGTCCTGAGTTGAGAGAGCTCAGCCTCCAGTCTGGCTAAATAGCTGCATCTCTCACAAGTGTTAGTGTTACGTGGGAGGAGGAGAGTGTTGTCCGTGTACATGAGGCAATTGTAACATTGTCTCAGAATTCCCAGATTCACCAACTGGGCAGGAGAGGACGCCAGCATCTGACCCTTCGACATGCTAGAAAGAATTATGAGTTGGTATGAGACAGAAAAGTAGTGGGCTTAGCAGGTAAGTGGGCACTCCTGGGGGGTTTTGCTAGTGAGAGATTTGTATAATATAGGAGTGCTTGACCTGCAAAGAGAATGCTTATAAGACAAGGGATATGCTTATAAGACAAGTGCTGAGCTTTTTGAGAAGAAAAAGCTATTTGGAACAAGTGCTGCACTTTTTAGTGAAGGTGTAGACTGTTTAGGTTCCTAACAGAGCAGTTCTAAGGGAAAACTTGATGAACAGACTTTCTGGAGCCAGAAAGAGTTTAACCTTGTTTAACCGGCGCTGCCCGATGCTGCTCTAGTGGCAACTCCGCACTAAAGCACGTTAAAGCGTGCTTGATAGCAGGGGCTGGAAAGAAGCAGGAATAGACCCAAAACGGACAATAAAACTACAGTTTCAAGTCAGTAACCTCCTCTACCGGGGGCAGGGAAGCTGCTCAATGTTATTCACTGCCACTGATCAACATAGAGACCCTCCTTCAGCCCAAGCAAACATGGCCTCACAGAAACTTTCAAACAGTTCAGGAACAGCAAGCCTGTAACTGAACTTTTTTAACTCTCAGAAAAGTGAGAAAACAGCAAGATGTTTTTTTGAGAAGCAGGTGGCTTAACCCCCGTAACAGGAATGTAGTTTAGGTACAGATATGCAGTTAACACACATTAGTCCACTC
The DNA here is from genome assembly GCF_019279795.1 of Protopterus annectens. Lineage (NCBI taxonomy): Eukaryota > Metazoa > Chordata > Ceratodontiformes > Protopteridae > Protopterus > Protopterus annectens. The sequence continues at coordinate 1,706,901,503 of NC_056726.1, read as the reverse complement.
TTTCAGTTGTTTACCACTGTATTACATTGATATGATATACATATCTTCTATATATATTGTTAGATCTTTGATTGATGAGTATTAGGCATCGTACAATATCATATAATACATGCGTTAATAGGATGTTTTTGGAGATTTTAACATACGTGTGTGTAGATAACATTGCGTCTGTGCTTTATATGCTGTGGTTAAATGTTCATTGTTTGCTGAGAAATTGACCAATGAAAGTGTAGGGGGGATATTTAAAGCCTGGATGCTTTTATGTTATGTGTAAGTCTGATGGAGCCTACGGGTGAAAGCGCTTACATCTCTATGAAGGAACCTTTGTATACCATTTGTGACCTGTCCTGAACAATGTCTACGTTGACTGTTTCATCTACCTATGTGTGTTTTGGATTGTGTGCCATAAGGTGACAGCGGTTCTTTGATGTTGATTAGGTGTACTCCATGGTCAATTGACATTAATCCAATTAATTCACTGAAGGATGTTCTTTATAAGTGGGAACGCCATAGTTTAACCATCCTATGACCTTCCTAGCTGAAGTTGTTATTGTGCCATTGGTATGTGTTCCACAGGTCGCCCATTTGTTCCGCGGTATGGAAGCGAGTGATCCCCATTCTGGTGCTGGCAGATTGAGTGCTGTGTACGCCGGTATTCGCATGGCGGTCTGACTTTGTATGGGGAGTGTCTACTGTAGTCCCTATCTGTATTGCCTGTGTTATGCCTTACTGCAGCTGTGTAATTCCACCAGGTTTGCAGTTATGGGTGCCATCTTTGTCGTACGCTTGTCCATCCATAGGAATTGCCTACTGGACACTGGAATAGGGCAGTACACATTTCACACCTGCATTTAGCATTATCCGGTGGATGCTTTGCATTATTAGTGGGGAGTAAGGCATGTGCTATACCCACATCCCTCCCACGGGGTGGGACAATGGATTATCTGCCAAACAACACTGTGCCCCATTTCTGCATACCCACGATCCCATGGCTGCAACCCCCAACGGTACCCATTACACATCCTTCATGTGTGCAGGACTGGGATGTGGACGCACTTCTATGGGCTCGACCATCTGGGGATTTCTGCTCATATGTCCTGCATTTCATGGACACTTGTCATCAACCTTCAACGCACTGGTGGTGCATATGTCTAGCTGTGACGTAGTCACGGCTGTTACTCCTTCAGGGTCGCTCGCTCGCATCTTGTAGATATTGCATAGGGTTGAATTTTTGGGGTCCTACAATGGACACCAATGTGCATATGTAAAGTGTAGAACTTGTTGGACTGTGTCCATCTGGCCAGTGGTTTTGACTGCTGCTGTATGTTCCCCAATTGCGGATGTCTGTTTGACTACACATATTATGTAGTGCTACGACATCCAGGTTTTCAAACCTGAAACCAAATGGTGTACATCCAAAGATGCAGGTTATCAACTGCTTTAAATAATCCTCAGAGGTCACAATAGGAAATATCCACCACTGTATTGTCAAAATAACACCACCAGAACATGTAGATCCTATTAATTCATTGCAGGATGTTCTTTATAAGTGGGAACGCCATAGTTTAACCATCCTATGACCTCCCTAGTTGACGTTGTTGGTGTGCCATTAGTATGTGTTCCGCAGGTCGCCCATTTGTTCCGCAGTATGTAAGCGAGTGATCCCCATTTTCTTGCTGGCAGATTGAGTGCTGTGTACGCCGGTATTCGCACGGCGGTCTGACTTTGTATGGGGAGTGTCTACTGTAGTCCCTATCTGTATTTCCTGTGTTATGCCTTACTGCAGCTGTGTAATTCCACCAGGTTTGCAGTTATGGGTGCCATCTTGGTCGTACGCTTGTCCATCCATGGCAATTGCCTACTGGACACTGGTATAGGGCTGTACACATTTCACAGCTGCATTTAGCATTCTCCGGTGGATGATTTGCATTATTAGTGGGGAGTAATGCATGTGCTATACCCACATCCCTCCCACGGGGCGGGACAATGGATTATCTGCCAATCAACACCGAGCCCCATTTCTGCATACCCACGATCCCATGGCTGCAACCCTCGACGGTACCCATTACACATCCTTCATGTGTGCGGGAATGGGATGTGGACGCACTTCTATGGACTCGACAATCTGGGGATTTCTGTTCATATGTCCTGCATTTCATGGACGCTTGTCATCAACCTTGAACACACTGGTGGTGCATATGTCTTGCTGTGCCGTAGTCACGGCTGTCAGTTCTTCTGGGTCTCTCGATCGCAGCCGGTTGACATTGCGTACGGATCAATTTTTGGGGTCCTACAATGGACACCAATGTGCATATGTAAAGTGTAGAACTTGTTGGACTGTGTTCATCTGGCCAGTGGGTTTAACTGCTGCTGTATGTTCCCCAATCGCGGATGACTGTTTGACTACACATATTATGTAGTGCTACGAAAACCAGTTTATTCTGAAATGAACCCAAATGGTGTAAATCCGATGATGCAGGTTAGCAACTGGTTTAAATAAACCTCAGAAGTCCCAATGTGAAATATCCGCCACTGTATTGTCAAAACTAACACCACCAAAACATGTAGATCCTACTAATTCATTGAAGGATGTTCTTTATAAGTGAGAACACCATAGTTTAACCATCCTATGATCTTCCTAGTTGACGTTGTTGGTGTGCCATTAATATGTGTTCCACAGGTCGCCCATATGTTCCGCGGTATGGAAGCGAGTGATCCCCATATTCTTGCTAGCAGATTGTGTGCTGTGTACGCCGGTATTCACACGGCGGTCTGACTTTGTATGGGGAGTGTCTACTGTAGTCCCTATGTGTATTTCCTGTGTTATGCCTTACTGCAGCTGTGTAATTCCACCAGGTTTGCAGTTATGGGTGCCATCTTGATCATACACTTGTCCATCCATGGGAATTGCCTACTGGACACTGGTATAGGGCTGTACACATTTCACACCTGCATTTAGCATTATCCGGTGGATGCTTTGCATTATTAGTGGGGAGTAAGGCATGTGCTACACCCACATCCCTCCCACGGGGCGGGACAATGGATTATCTGCCAACCAACACCGAGCCCTATTTCTGCATACCCAGGATCCCATGGCTGCAACACTCGACGGTACCCATTACACATCCTTCATGTGTGCGGGACTGGGATGTGGACGCATGTCTATGGACTCGACAATCTGTGGATTTCTGTTCATATGTCCTGCATTTCATGGACACTTGTCATCAACCTTAAACACACTGGTGATGCATATGTCTAGCTGTGCCGTAGTCACGGCTGTCGCTTCTTCTGGTTGAACGATAACAGCTGTATGATGTTCCATAAGTATCAATTTTTGGGTCCTACAATGGACACCAATGTGCATATGTAAAGTGTAGAACTTGTTGGACTGTGTCCATCTGGCGGGTGGTTTTGACTGACCTTCCTAGTTGACGTTGTTGGTATGCCATTAGTATGTGTTCCACAGGTTGCCCATTTGTTCCGCAGCATGGCAGCGAGTAATCCCCATTTTGGTGCTGGCAGATTGAGTGCTGAGTACGCCGGTATTCGCACGGCGGTCTGACTTTGTATGGGGAGTGTCTACTGTAGTTCCCATCTGTATTTCCTGTGTTATGCCTTACTGCAGCTGTGTAATTCCACCGGGTTTGCAGGTATGGGTGCCATCTTGGTCGTACGCTTGTCCATCCATGGGAATTGTCTACTGGACACTGGTATAGGCCTGTACACGTTTCACAACTGCATTTAGCATTATCCGGTGGATGCTTTGCATTATTAGTGGGGAGTAAGGCATGTGCTATACCCACATCCCTCCCACGGGGCAGGACAATGGATTATCTGCCAAACAACACCGAGCCCCATTTCTGCATACCCACGGTCCTGTGGCTGCAACCCTCGACGGTACCTATTACACATCCTTCATGTGTGCGGGACTGGGATGTGGACGCATGTCTATGGACTCGACAATCTGTGGATTTCTGTTCATATGTCCTGCATTTCATGGACACTTGTCATCAACCTTAAACACACTGGTGATGCATATGTCTAGCTGTGCTGTAGTCACGGCTGTCACTTCTTCTGGGTGGAATGGTAGCAGCTGGATGATATAGCGTACGGATCAATTTTTGGGGTCCTACAATGGACACCAATGTGCATATGTAAAGTGTAGAACTTGTTGTACTGTGTCCATCTGGACAGTGGTTTTGACTGCAGCTGTATGTTCCCCAATCGCGGTTATCTGTTTGACTACCCATATTATGTAGAGCTACGGAAAACAGGTGTTTCATAACTGAAAACAAATGGTGTACATCCAAAGATGCAGGTTAGCAACTGCTTTCAATAATCCTCAGAAGGTCCAATAGGAAATATCCGCCACTATATTGTCAAAATAACACCACCAAAACAGGTAGAGCCTATTTATTCATTGACAGATGTTCTTTATCAGTGGGAACGCCATAGTTTAACCATCCTATGATCTTCCTAGTTGACATTGTTGGTGTGCCATTAATATGTGTTCCACAGGTCGCCCATATGTTCCGCGATATGGACGCGAGTGATCCCCATTTTCTTGCTGGCAGATTGGGTGCTGTGTACGCCGGTATTCGCACGGCGTTCTGACTTTGTATGGGGAGTGTCTACTGTAGTCCCTATCTGTATTTCCTGTGTTATGCCTTACTGCAGCTGTGTAATTCCACCAGGTTTGCAGTTATGGGTGCCATCTTGGTCGTACGCTTGTCCATCCATGGGAATTGCCTACTGGACACTGGTATAGGGCTGTACACATTTCACACCTGCATTTAGCATTATCCGGTGGATGCTTTGCATTATTAGTGGGGAGTAAGTCATGTGCTACACCCACATCCCTCCCACAGGGCGGGACAACGGATTATCTGCCAAACAACACCGCGCCCCATTTCTGCATACCCAGGATCCCATGGCTGCGACCCTTGACGGTACCCATTACACATCCTTCATGTGTGCGGGACTGGGATGTGGACGCACTTCTATGGACTCATCGATCTGGGGATTTCTGTTCATATGTCCTGCATTTCATGGACTCTTGTCATCAACCTTAAACACGCTGGTGGTGCATATGCCTAGCTGTGCCGTACTCACGGCTGTCGCGTCTTCTGGTGGAACGGTAACGGCTGGATGGAATTCTGTATGGATCAATTTTTGGGTCCTACAATGGACACCAATGTGCATATGTAAAGTTAGATGTTGCTGAACTGTGTCCATCTGGCCAGTGGTTTTGACTGCTGCTGTATGTTCCCCAATCGCGGATGTCTGTTTGACTACCCATATTACGTGGTGCTACGTAAACCAGGTTTTTCAGAACTGAGAACAAATGGTGTACATCCAAAGATGCAGGTTAGCAACTGCTTTAAATAAACCTCAGAAGTCCCAATAGGAAATATCCGTCACTGTATTGTCAACATAACACCACCAAAACATGTAGATCCTATTTATTCATTGAAGCATGTTTTCTTTATAAGTGGGAATGCCATAGTTTAACTATCCTAGTTGACGTTGTTGGCGTGCCATTAGTATGTGTTCCACAGGTCGCCCATTTCTTCCGTGGTATGGAAGTGAGTAATCCCCATTTTGTTGCTGGCAGATTGAGTGCTGTGTACGCCGGTATTCGCACGGCGGTCCGACTTTGTATGGGGAGTGTCTACTGTAGTCCCTATCTGTATTTCCTGTGTTATGCCTTACTGCAGCTGTGTAATTCCACCGGGTTTGCAGTTATGGGTGCCATCTTGGTCGTACGCTTGTCCATCCATGGGAATTGCCTACTGGACACTGGTATAGGGCTGTACACATTTCACACCTGCATTTAGCATTATCCGGTGGATGCTTTGCATTATTAGTGGGGAGTGAGGCATGTGCTACACCCACATCCCTCCCACGGGGCGGGACAATGGATTATCTGCCAAACAACACCAAGCCCCATTTCTGCATACCCACGATCTCATGGCTGCAACCCTCAACAGTACCCATTACACATCCTTCATGTGTGCGGGACTGGGATGTGGGACGCACTTCTATGAACTCGACAATCTGGGGATTTCTGTTCATATGTCCTGCATTTCATGGACACTTGTCATCAACATTAAACACGCTGGTGGTGCATATGTCTAGCTGTGCTGTAGTCACGACTGTCGCTTCTTCTGGTTGAACGATAAAGGCTGGATGGTATTCCGTACGGGACAATTTTTGGGTCCTACAATGGACACCAATGTGCATATGTAAAGTGTAGAACTTGTCGGACTGTGTCCATGTGGCCAGTGGTTTTGACTGCTGCTGTATGTTCCCCAATCGCGGATGTCTGTTTGACTACCCATATTATGTAGTGCTACAAAAACCAGGTTTTTCAAAACTGAAAACAAATGGTGTACATCCAAAGATGCAGGTTAACAACTGCTTTAAATAATCCCCAGAAGTCCCAATAGGGAAGTATCGCCACTTTATTGTCAGAATGACACCACCATAACAGGTAGATCACGAGCACTTTCGCCCGGTCTTACCGGGCATTTTCAAGTGTAATTAGCAGAAACATATAACTAAATAAATAATAATACATATTTTAATAATAAAGTTAATCTATGTTATTTGGACAATAGCTTCTGCTATTGACATGCAATGCTGTGGGTGGTGCCGGTTACCATACATATGGCTTTCTCAAAAGCCGACTTCACATTTCTAAACACTAGTGTGGTCTCCTTTAAGGCCCCTGAGCCAGTGGTGAACATTACTCAAGCCACTGAATCACTTACATATGCCTTCTACCAGCACCTACAGGACTGCATGGATCAGGCATTCCCTTACCCAACTGTGGGTCTTTGTACCAATGCCAAGCATCCAGTGTGGTGTACCCCAGCCATACACAAGCTCTACAACGAGAGGAGGTAGCTACTACAAGACAGAGCAGACTCCTTGTGAGGTATGACACCCTTGCTCATTATATGTGAAGAACTACAAGCTCTCATGACATCATCCGCAGGTCCCACAGATATATCACCAAGGACTCGACAGACAATCATACGGCCTTCTTTAGCTATAAGTTGGACACCTGGGAGGTAACTCCCAGATATGCTCTGACTGGGTTCACAATGATGTGAAGTTTACTGAACATACACACATTGCCAACATACTGGCTGACAGGTTCGGTGAAGACATCTCCACCCCCCCCCAGATCGAGAGATGTCTGTACCAGGAGATTGTGGCCCCGAATGTTCTGTAACGCACAGGTGGGACATGCTCTCTCCAAGGTAGTGAACACAGCATCCATGGGACCAGATGGTGTCCCGGCTGTGTACTCCGCGATCTCATTGAGGAATTAGACCCACAGTTAGGACAGCTGTTTAATCTTAGCCTCACCTCAGGTAACGTACCCAAGTTGTGGCGCACGGCGACTGTAGTCCCACTTCACGGGGCAGTGCCTCCACTGACCCTGGTTATTACCATCCCATTAGCTTGAGAAGCCTTATCTGCAAAGACATGGGGAAGGATCATACTGGAGCTCATAGATGATGACATAGGGGACCTGCATACTTTGCATCCAACCCAGTTTGGCTTGGTCAGGGGCAGATCATGCGTTTAAAACTTGGTTAACGTTTTAGGAACAGTCACCGAGGCCATTGATGAGGGTCAGGCAGTCCATACAGCCTACATCAACCTGGCAAAGGCCTTCAACACAATACCCCCCTCGGGTATCATTGATAAACCCATCGGCTTGGATGTGAACCCGTACATCGCAGGATGGGTTGCAAACTGGCTAGGTGAAACAACCCACGCGGTCATAGTTGCTGGCACCATGTCAGACTCACTGCCAGTCACAGGCGGTGTCCCACGGGGCTCTGTCCTGGGTCCACTCTTTTTCTGCATCTACATTTCCAAAGTACAAGCAAACACAGGGAGGTTATGGCTGACATTGTTTGTAGATGACTGCGAACCAGGTGCCATAGTGGGACGGACATCTGACACAGATATCCTTCAAAGGGGCCTCACAGATATGGATATCTGCTGCCAGGGACATGGCCTACAGCTAAATGCCGGGTAATGCATAGTCATACCCATCGGGAAGAACAAGGTCACCCCTAGCCGCCATATGGGTGGCAGTCCACTGAGCACAGGGGGAATTACCAGGGATCTGGGGACCCAGGTTGTCAGTCACCATTCGTTCAACACACACGTTGCTAACGTGGTTCGGTAGAACTTCTACATTGCCCACCTGATCGTGCAGGGATTCACATCTAGATCAGGGTAGGTCATCGTCTCCTTGTACTCATTACTCATTAGACCTATGATTGAGTACATTGCCCGCTCGAAGGTATCTGACCCGACACCTGCAGCAGCTGGGAAGGCCCCATAGGTTCATCGTCAGACGGATGCAGGGTGTCAGGAATTTGTGTTATGCTGCCCCACTGTAAGGACTCCTGCTCCATTCAGTCACATACCACTTGTTCAGTGGTGACCTGTGCCTGACATACGAGGCCATGTCGACCCATATTTGATGACTATGCTTCACCTACTGGATCTACATCCCTCAGAACCACAGGGCAGGTGACGGAACCTTGACACGGTCATTAATAGAATGTGTTGGAGGGACAGATACATCACCCAGACACTCACTATGCTGTGGAACAACATCCCAGTACATGTGAGGCAGAGAACCTTGCTGGCCTTGTTCGAGGGGGATCTTGTCCAATGGATGGGGGATTGCAGATATACCCCAGGGATTACATCATTGTCACTGCTTGACAGAGGTACAGCAATATAATAGGCATTTTATCTCCAGACTGGAGGGTTGGCAAAGGAAACATAACTATGGCCTAGGGTTATGGCTGCCCTTGGGTAGATAGCCTACTCTGTACCTATGGACCTATGAACCTATGTTCATAGTTTGTCCCATTCACACTTGTTTATCCCCTATCCTCATTCATATGTGTATATTTCTGTGGCACATGATTGAACTATGTATTACCTGCAGGTATGCTGTCTACAGTGCACATACGCCACGGTTGATTACAGTGTATCTGTGTACCTACCTCTGTGATACTGAGGACTACCACACATCCTTCACAGCATTACATGCATATGTTCATACTATTATTCTTTGGCCTGAGGGGGGTTGTTAGGGCAATGGTTACACGTGTCCCTGTTTGTGCACGCGTCATGGTGGTCTTTGACCAGCCTCCGCTATCATGGGATGGACGGTAGTGTTGGTGTGTGTTTGGGATGTGTTTTCACCGCCGTACATCTGTGGGGTGGGGTTGGCACATGTTCTTCTTTGCAGGGAGCCCCATCCTGGACATTTGTGTCATGCATCAACACTTGGCACGTGCCATATGTCCTGTGCTATTCCCACAGTCGTGTATGCCTTCCTGCATTACTACTGCGTGTTACTGGCTGTTTGTATCTGGTACACATGGCTATTATGGTGGATAGCTTGGCCTATTCCCATGCTATGACATACCCATCCATCCAGGCATATACATGTTATTCCATCCTTTGCGTTGGCCGTGGGTGTTTGGCCGTCCAGCAACGCTATTCTCAACGTGTGATGTCCCACCTTCACCTTCTGTGCCTGTGGCACCCTGTTGGGGCCCTGCTTGGTGGGCAGATGTTCCGCCATATGTGTTGTGTTTGACATGTCTGCATAGCTAATCATCAGTACGGTGGCTGAACATACTGCCTTGTCCAGATGTGTACAGTTATGGCACCGTGCGTGCACGCCTATGGGGTTTCGACAGGTCCATACCACATGGATGTACACATTCTGCCGACACATTCACATGCAGCCATTTGGATATCTGTACCTGAGGTGGGATGTTAACATGTGGGGTACATATTTGCCCGCGTGGCACTGCCTAGGACAATACTTTACTACATTTCAGGTATACCCATTGTGTGTAGGTGTGTAGCTGCAAGGCTGCTAGCTGGGTTGGGTGCACGGTCGCATGGGTGCGGGTTACATGCTATGACGGGCTGTTGTGTATTACATTTGCATGCATGGGT